>NC_056740.1:285568967-285573967 GCF_019279795.1 Protopterus annectens
ACCATAGGCAAGGCCAGCATCTAAAGCACATACAGATGAGGATTCTGATGGAGAAGCTCCAGCTACAGAGGTAGCTTGCAGATGTAGGCATGCACCATATGGTCTTGCCCTGGCCAAGAGGCAAAGGATAGCACAAACACTCACCAGGTAAGAGACAAACAATAGCACACAGACTCACCAGCAAAGGAATGCACATAATAATCTAAGTACATATAAATATTAAAATTGATGCTATCCAATGTCCACAAACTTTACTTACCCATATAATGTCTGTGTATGGATAGCACCAGAAACCGACAGCCCCAAAGTACACAAGTACACAACTTGTAAATGCGGTAATGTCAAGGTAAGTGTAGAACCTATATTACCTGAAGAAATGAAAATGATACACCTGCATACTGTTAGTCATAAATGTACTCAGTTAGAAGCCACCTACAGGAATGCTATCTGAAATATACAGCTATACATTGTATACAATAAACAGCATCAAGTTGGTCACTTAATGACTGTACACAAAACAGTCAACCAGGCAATTGTTTCACAAGTAAAGCACTAACCAGGAATGCAGTATCACTGGTTTAAATGCATGACTTACCATACTGAAAAAAAGCCTTCCGAAATTAACATTTAGAAAAACATTTAAATTCCTGTATTGTAATAAATATGCATAAAATAAACATAGTGAAAAAGATTCTTTTAGCTATCCACTCTGTGCATCAGAAATATATGCAAACCTAAATCAAACCCAAATGAACAAAGGGCATGGCACAGTCATCATTATTTGCATGGGGGGGGGGTGCGGTAGGCTAAGGCTGACACCAAAGCAGTGAGTGTGTGAGTAAGAAACATAGAACATTCAGTTAAGTAGGAATTATCTCAGGTCCACTAACAGGAGATATATCCCAAACAACATTAACGTTTTCCTACCTTGCATGTGTGTGGGTTGGTATGGCCAGTTTTTGTGAAATATGTGTGTAACTGCATGAACACAATCAAGCTCTGTGTCAGCACTACATCCTGCCATGTCAGAAAAGTGTGATCCATACATAGTAGAGTTATCAGTTCAGTGTCATTGCTCTCGGCCATGTGACTGCCTCTGCCAAGAGATGCATTGGCACTTCCACATCCCTGATTTAAAGTGGGGGAGCTCCCTGAATGTGAGCAATGTTTGCTGGATGAGCTCTCTTCACGACAACATCCAGGACCCTGACCCCGTGGCCTATCACATCTGGGTGTGGAGATGTCAATCACTGATGGAGCAGTGGAATTAGTGACACTATAGTAGTCGGATCTGATACACCCACATTGACTAACACCAGAGGATGCTGCAGCTCTATGGACATTTGGATGTCGGGCCTCCACTAGATGTTTCAAAGGAGACACTGCCTATTCAGTGTGTCACTCATCCTATCCAGTGTGTCACCCACATGGTTGAGGCAGTCACTCATGTCAAAATGCACCACATTTAGGACACACACATGTCCCTATACATACATATGGTGGGACATAATGCCACAACAGCATTGAGATGAAAGTGGACAGTAGGGCTCCTCAAAGCATCTCTAGCAACCATCCTGTGTGGTACCATGCCCACATGATGGCTATGTGCAGACTCAACCAGCTCTGCAACTGGAGTAATCACATTGCATCAATCAACAGTGACAACCTTAACCTGTCCCATAATTGATAGCTCAGTTAAATGGGCGGGAGTATGCATACTGACTGGGTCAGAAATAAGTCTAGTGAATGTGTGAGCCACAACCTCAGTGTCAGACTGAATCTCTGCACCCCTTGGCTGTGCCTCTATATCACCACCATCATCATCAGAGGCTACCGATAGTCTGATATCAGGTGGTATGAGTTCTACACTGCCACTGTCAGGATCACCTGTGATAATTATCAATAAACACAAGCTGGAGAGAAATAGTGAGTGGAAATGCTCCAAATTTGCTCTACACACTCATGTTAAAACAATTACAGATGTTAAAGGAATACAATACGTTTTAATCTCTCCTCAGATTTACATCTAAGTAATGGTTATTACTAATCAAAGAAAGTTAGTGGTTACCACCTATCCCTGGAAAGAGGGGAAGGCAGTGGAAAGAAAGCTAATAAGCATCACAATGCAAATGACACAAGGAATAATGCTCTGCCTGTCTTCCCCTTAAGAAATATCTCCAAATCAATCAGACTGACCCCCCCCCCCCAACAAAATCTCTGTGGACTCTTCTCTCTTTTTAAGGCACACATCTCAATGTTTATAGGTGTAGAAGTAGTAACACATAAAGATGTCTGGAATGGCATTAACCTACTTATATACAGTATACCTGGAATTTCTATTTGGGACCCCCTTGGCCTACTGTCCACATCAGCACCAACACCAAGACATCTGTGTAAATCCTCTGCTGAGCTGTTTGGATCTCTGACAGTGGATAGGAAATGGTCATTTTTAGTGAGTGTTGGTTCCATAGTAGGACCCTCATCTATAGCCATCTGTTCTCATGTTAGCTCAGCCGTCCTCCTGCACACTGCTGTAATCATATCAGTAGTAGACTGCCAAACCTGACTATAGTTTCTGGCAGAGCCACCCACTGTATTTATGTTAGCACCATCTTCCGCTATATGATTTTTCTGGCAGACATATCACATCTGCCAAGCAGGAAGGATCCATGGTGGGGTAAGGCTTCAATGATGACCTCATTCTCTGCATCACTGAATGGTGGTTTGTATGGAACCAAGGGTCTGGGTGCCACAAAATTGTATGACATGAAACCGCAATAAAAACACATATTGTAGCCTATAAAGAAATCATTCACTTCAAACATAATCTCTGCACACATCCTCAACACAAAACAATTGAACACACAATGCTCATTTCAGACCGCACACAAGCTAAGGCAGCACCCCCACCAAAAAAGAAGCATTAATACATTAGCATTACATCCTTTTTGTTAACATTTCTGTAACGTGGGCAGCAGCTGTGTAACTGACTACTGGATGTCAGGATTATCAATACCTAGGCAAAAATTCAAAGTCCAAATGCCCAGAGAATTTTCTTTCATCTCTCCAGTGTTGTGGAGGTCACCATTGGTCATCTGAGAGGGTTCATATTACGTTACCAAAAGATAACATAATCAAATGATCAAAACTTTGAAATGGCAGCATTTTGGAGCTTGTATTGTGGGGGACTGCACCCCCCACACACTCCCCGCTAAATATATATTCCAACTCCGAGATCGCACTACAGTGAGGAAAGGGCAAATATTTCAGTCCTCACTATACTGCCATCCCACAATGCGATCTTTGAAATGCTGCCATTTCGAACTTTTGATGATTCGATTACGTTATCTTTCGATAACATAATAGGAACCCCATCTGAGAAGCCTAACAAATCCATTAAGTGTATATATGCACAACCCCTTGAAGATGATAATAAACACAATACAGTTGTCTGCAGTAAATGTTGAAATTCCAAGAGCAAATGATAACACAACACTGTGATGTAGCCATATTAACGTGTAATGCATAGCAAGAGTTAACATATGTGCAGTATAACAGAAGTGAATGAAAAAACTGAATAAATGTCAAAATTCTTCATATTAAAATATATTTCACATATGACAAAAGTAAGTTTATGAAGAAGACAAACCTACCTTATGGGACAGTGCAGTAATTTGTAGAATATTCTCTTCCAAATAACTAGCAGTAACAGCCTGTCTGTATCAAATCAGTCTCCCCTCCTTCCACTTCCATAGTTACAACATTACATTTATATAGTATAGATTCAGCACTCTGAGCATTGTGAAGATGCAAATGAGGTGTGAAATCATTAGCATTTCTAAATAACAAAAAATAACTTGGTGTAGGAGATGTAAACATGGTGTGAGTAGCTACATGACTGCATGCACATGCCCTAGGACTACAGGAAGTAGCAATGACAATTGTTAGTATCTAATGGCTTGCAAGTGTTGATTAGTGTGAGTACAGCAACAAGCAACACTGAACAGACTCCTCTCTGAAGTATATCATGCAGAGAAGACTTAAAATAAAAAAAATGTAAGCACATTGAAAGCTATAAGAACAACCTTAACAACACTGATATACTTTGGACTAAAAGCACACTATTGATCCTTTGCTTAAAAACCTGTCTGAAATGCTGATCAGCTACATTACACATTGAAACAAAGATGCAAATAAATACTCATGATATTGCATTTCTTTAATTAGGCTGAGAAAAGGGTAAGTTGCTTAAAAATAAAGAAAAGAAATAGCAGTGTTAGCAACTTTACATTAATATGGTCTAGGGTATTATTAGCCTAAAGTACTTGTCGATATCACATTCATCTAGGCATGTTCAGTCAAATGAGAAAGGAATATTTTCAGATCTTTGGTCTTCTGAGTCAGATCTGTATGGTATGTACATTTTCTGATTACTACTTTAAGCCTGTGTTGGTAGCAAAAATGGATAAGATACACAAGTGAGTGTGTGTTGTTATTGATCTAAGTTAAGGGTTCAAATCCAGATAGTGTGCTGTCTGACAGAGTTAATGCATATTTCCTGAGCAAATGATTAGGTTGTAACACAGACAGATCTAGGAAGCTTTACAGTTCCACATTTTCATTATTACTCCCTGATACTTGTTACTACTAACAATTGTATGCGTGTGTCTGTGTGGCTGTGTGTGTGTGTGTGTGTGTGTGTGTGTGTGTGTGTGTGTGTGTGTGTGTGTGTGTGTGTGTGTGTTCCTCATTTGCACATGTTTTGGCAAAGTATACTTAGGTCTAGCACCATTTTGAATCAGTGAATGAGAGTCGACTGCTTAAGGTACAAATAGAGAAATTATATTTGTCATACTATCAATAGAACATTTTACAGTGGCACAGATGATCTTTGCTACAGCGGTAAGAGTAGAAACTCTACATTGTATCTAATTATCATTGTAGCACACGGGTTAAATGTAAAGATTTTAAAGAAACAGGAAAGAGGATGCAGGAGTTGA